>NW_026689791.1:5000-30000 GCF_943734765.1 Anopheles ziemanni | reverse complement strand
AAACACTTTGGGTTCGCAAGGACTTGGAGTGCCGGGACGGGTTTGCGGATCCAACACTCTGGGTACCTCCGGGTACTTGGGGTTGGTTGAGGACTTGGTGAACAAACACTTGATATACACTCTTCGGATGTACTTCGGGTATCGCCTGTTGTCCGAGACCACTTGCATGGTTAGCAAGCGTTGTGGTCTAATGGCCCTACCGGGCAAACACTTTGGGTTCGCGAGGACTTAGAGTGCTGGTAGTGGTTGGCGGACCCAACACTCTGGGTACCTCCGGGTACTTGGGGTTGGTTGAGGACTTGGTGAACAAACACTTGTTGTACACTCTCCGGATGTACTTCGGGTGTCACCTGTTGTCCGAGACCACTTGCATGGTTAGCAAGCGTTGTGGTCTAATGGCCCTACCGGGCAAACACTTTATGTTCGCGAGGACTTGGAGTGCTGGTAGTGGTTGGCGGACCCAACACTCTGGGTACCTCCGGGTACTTGGGGTTGGTTGAGGACTTGGTGAACAAACACTTGTTGTACACTCTCCGGATGTACTTCGGGTGTCACCTGTTGTCCGAGACCACTTGCATGGTTAGCAAGCGTTGTGGTCTAATGGCCCTACCGGGCAAACACTTTATGTTCGCGAGGACTTGGAGTGCTGGTAGTGGTTGGCGGACCCAACACTCTGGGTACCTCCGGGTACTTGGGGTTGGTTGAGAACTTGGTGAAGATACCCCTGTCACCTTGTTCGAGGCCACTTGCATGGTCGCAAGCGTTGTGATACAATGGCCCTACCGGGCAAACACTTTGGGTTCGCAAGGACTTGGAGTGCCGGGACGGGTTGGCGGATCCAACACTCTGGGTACCTCCGGGTACTTGGGGTTGGTTGAGGACTTGGTGAGCAAACACTTGATATACGTTCTTCGGATGTACTTCGGGTGTCACCTGTTGTCCGAGGCCACTTGCATGGTCAACGGTTGAGGTGGTGATGGCGGGTCGGTGCTGTAGGGTGCCGGCCTGTTGGCTGCCTTGGCCGGGTTGGTTGGTTAACACTTGATTGGGCTTGCACCCGAGGGTAATGGCACTTGAAGGTGGGTACTGGCCGGCTGACCTGGTGTGATGGTTGGTTGGTGAACACTTGGCGGTACTTGCACTTGGCTGTGCTTGGACTTGAAGGTGGGATCCGGCTGGCCTAGGCCATTGGTGGTTGGTTGGTGGGTTAGCCCTTAGCTGGGCTGGCTGGCTGGCTGGCCATCGGTGGTGTGGTGTGGTGAGGTGTGTGGAGTCGAGCATCGCGCGCCGTTGCCTTCTTCGGAGTGTTGTAGGTACGCAAGTGCTTGCAATGCAAAGAGGTTGGTGATGGAGTGACATTGCCTTCACCATGGAGTTGCGGGTACTTAGGTACTTGCAAGGAGATGGTGGTATGGTGGTGTTGCGTGTGTGGTGTTTGATTAGAAAGATATAATTTCTAAGTCCGGATTAGTGCTGTCAGTGGGGCCGCCGCTAACAGGTCCTGCACGGCCACCGTGGGGCTTGACTTGGCGCTATTCCGGACTTGGGGCGATCACGATGTCCCCGTGCGGGACTTAGAAGATGGAAGAACACAAGTACCCTTATCCCATGACTTGTGAGCGATTGGCATACGTTACCACATTAAGAGAAAAATTGGCTAAGTCCCGGATCCATATTATATGAAGAGAAAAATCGGCTAAGTCCCGGATCCATATTATATGAAGAGAAAAATTGGCTAAGTCCCGGATCCATATTATATGAAGAGAAATATCGGCTAAGTCCAGGATCCATATATAATAACCTAATAATCGGCTAAGTCCCGGATCCATATTATATGAAGAGAAAAATCGGCTAAGTCCAGGATCCATATATAATAACCTAATAATCGGCTAAGTCCAGGATCCATATATAATAACCTAATAACAGGCTAAGTCCAGGATCCATATTATATGAAGAGAAAAATCGGCTAAGTCCGAGATTGGGTCTGTCAGACATACACTTTCAAGATACCACACAAGCAAGCAAGATGGCCTAGTGATGGAACCATATAATATGAAGAGAAAAATCGGCTAAGTCCGAGATTGGGTCTGTCGGAAATACACTATCAAGTTACCACACAAGCAAGCAAGATGGCCTAATGATGGATCCATATGATATGAAGAGAAAAATCGGCTAAGTCCAGGATCCATATAATATGAAGAGAAAAATCGGCTAAGTCCCAGATTGGGTCTGTCAGAAATACACTTCCAAGTTACCACACAAGCAAGCAAGATGGCCTAGTGATGGATCCATATGATATGAAGAGAAAAATCGGCTAAGTCCAGGATCCATATAATATGAAGAGAAAAATCGGCTAAGTCCCAGATTGGGTCTGTCAGAAATACACTTCCAAGTTACCACACAAGCAAGCAAGATGGCCTAGTGATGGATCCATATGATATGAAGAGAAAAATCGGCTAAGTCCCAGATTGGGTCTGTCAGAAATACACTTCCAAGTTACCACACAAGCAAGCAAGATGGCCTAGTGATGGATCCATATGATATGAAGAGAAAAATCGGCTAAGTCCAGGATCCATATAATATGAAGAGAAAAATCGGCTAAGTCCCAGATTGGGTCTGTCAGAAATACACTTCCAAGTTACCACACAAGCAAGCAAGATGGCCTAGTGATGGATCCATATGATATGAAGAGAAAAATCGGCTAAGTCCAGGATCCATATAATATGAAGAGAAAAATCGGCTAAGTCCCAGATTGGGTCTGTCAAAAATACACTTCCAAGTTACCACACAAGCAAGCAAGATGGCCTAGTGATGGATCCATATGATATGAAGAGAAAAATCGGCTAAGTCCCAGATTGGGTCTGTCAGAAATACACTTCCAAGTTACCACACAAGCAAGCAAGATGGCCTAGTGATGGATCCATATGATATGAAGAGAAAAATCGGCTAAGTCCAGGATCCATATAATATGAAGAGAAAAATCGGCTAAGTCCCAGATTGGGTCTGTCAGAAATACACTTCCAAGTTACCACACAAGCAAGCAAGATGGCCTAGTGATGGATCCATATGATATGAAGAGAAAAATCGGCTAAGTCCCAGATTGGGTCTGTCAGACATACACTATCAAGTTACCACACAAGCAAGCAAGATGGCCTAGTGATGGATCCATATGATATGAAGAGAAAAATCGGCTAAGTCCCAGATTGGGTCTGTCAGAAATACACTTCCAAGTTACCACATGAGCAAGCAAGATGGCCTAGTGATGGATCCATATAATATGCAGAGAAAAATCGGCTAAGTCCCAGATTGGGTCTGTCAGAAATACACTTCCAAGTTACCACACAAGCAAGCAAGATGGCCTAGTGATGGATCCATATGATATGAAGAGAAAAATCGGCTAAGTCCCAGATTGGGTCTGTCAGACATACACTATCAAGTTACCACACAAGCAAGCAAGATGGCCTAGTGATGGATCCATATGATATGAAGAGAAAAATCGGCTAAGTCCCAGATTGGGTCTGTCAGAAATACACTTCCAAGTTACCACATGAGCAAGCAAGATGGCCTAGTGATGGATCCATATAATATGCAGAGAAAAATCGGCTAAGTCCCAGATTGGGTCTGTCAGAAATACACTTCCAAGTTACCACATGAGCAAGCAAGTTACCACATGAAGAGAAAGCCGGCAAAGTCTGGGAATGTTACCACATGAACTGGAAAATGGGCAAAAACCTACCTTCACAGGGAACGTGAATAAGTAAGGCTGTAGACATCGGTCGACAAGCCAAAGACTGATATGGAAAGGAAATGAGTAGTACTAGCTTTCCTGAGAGTTGCAGAGCTTAGACTGCATATGAACGAAAGTTATTAAGCGTCAAAGTCAGAGAAGTTACCCAAAGGAACACAAGTTCCAACTTAGAGCATGTATACCGCCTAGACGGTAAGAGGTACGGCCAGGCTGAGGAATAAGGAAATGTTGGCCAACATGTTCCCTAACTATCCCCCGAAGACCGCAAAGCAATCCAACATCAACCAAGAAAGTTATAGCCCGATCAAGGAAACACCTACTTTGCACCGATATTGCACCAAATACATGTACCAAGCACCTTCGGTTGCATACCTGCAGGGGTTTACCATAGTAGGCCATGGAAGACCGATATACCGAACATAATCACTTTCTATCTCCTCGGGTGTTTGAGATAGCGCTTTGCGGTACAAGAACGAAAGTTAGACTTTATCTTGGTGCATCTTTTTGCCCAAGATCACAAGACCCTATCTACCAAGGCAAGAAAGTTGTGTGGGGACAAAATGTCCAAAAGTGCCCAAAGTGGCACACTTGAACCATATATTCGAGAAAAACACAAGTGTGGGCCCGAGCTAGCAAGTTGAAATGTTCTGACCGTCAGTAGCCCTAGTTGAGGTGCACTTATCATTATATGAGGCCAACGTGCCAGCTAGTCTCTAAAGGGGCGATATGGGTGTTCCAAGGTTTGTACCCAATTGAGGAAAAAACAGGGTAAGGTACGGTGTACCGCGAATAACTCGGGCTATAGATGTCCGATCGATGAGTTTGGCATATGTATGGAAAGGTCTCGACGAGACCTAACTACCCTGAAAGTATGAAGGCAAAGACTTGAATGACCGGGAAGTTATTAAGTGCACAAGTGGTAAAGTTGCACCAAAGTCCATGTTACCCGAAGTGGTACATGAACACCCAATATTCGACCAAAACACAAGTTTAGAGTCGAGCTAGCGAGCTACATTGTTCAGACCGTCAGTAGCCCGCATCAAGACACGCATTTCATTATATTGAGCCTAGCCGCTAGCTCGACTCGAAGTCGGTCATATGGTTGGTTGATGGTTTGGACCGACCACGTGGTGTACCAAGGTGATGTACCTTTCATGAATTAAAACTCTGGCTGTATGGCACTGAGCGACAAGCTAAGGTGTGATTTGGAATAGTCTTGAGTGGGACTATTTAGGAAAAATGCGAACAAAAAATCACAAAGTCCTTGGGCGAAGCTATTAGCGAAACATAGAGCAAATTGGTACCAAAAACTATGGAAATGGGACTTGAGTCAAAAATAACCGCAAGTTGGAGAAGAGATAGCAAGCTTGCGTAGAACAATTATATTTGGTGCATGGTATCACCAACAAAAAAGTATATGGGGCCAAGGTGCTGGCTGGCCTCCAAAGTGGAGATATGGGCGATCCAAAGTTTGTACCCAAGTACGAACAAGTATGGAAAAAACAGGGTAAGGTACCAAGTACCATTAATAACTTCGGCTGTAGATGGCCGAGCGAGGCAAACGGCTCACCGTTGGAAAGGTCTTGGGGAGACCTATCTACCCTGAAAGTTTCATGAGGCTGAGTTGAAAGACCACGGAGATATTAGGTGATGATGGTCCAATTCGGGGACCAAGTCGCAGGAAATGGCGCTTGACCAAAATCACCCTTGGAAGGTGAATACCGGCTTACCGGTAAGAGATAGCGACTTGGCGTAGAATATTCATAAGTTGGGCGTGTAGAGACGCAACTTTTATTATATGGGGCCAACCCGGTCAGGGTGCTCCAAGTCGGTCGTTTGGTTGGTTTATGGTTTGGGCCGACCACGTGGTGTGCCAAGTTGAGGTACCTTTCATGAATTATAACTTGGTCAGTTTGCCACCGAGCGACAAGCTGCGGTGTGTTTTGGAATGGTCTTGAGTGGGACTATCAAGGAAAAATACCAATCGAAAATCAGCTTGTCCATGGCCGAAGCTATTAGTGAAACATATAGCAAAATGGGTCCAAAAACGAATGAAATGGGAATTGGACCAAGAATAACGGCAAGTTGGAGAAGAGATAGCAAGTTGGCGTAGAACAATTATATTTGGTGCATGGCATGACCAACAAAAAAGTATATGGGGCCAAGGTGCTAGCTGGCCTCCAAAGTGGAGATATGGGCGATCCAAAGTTTGTACCCAAGTACGAACAAGTATGGAAAAAACAGGGTAAGGTACCAAGTACCATTAATAACTTCGGCTGTAGATGGCCGAGCGAGGCAAACGGCTCACCGTTGGAAAGGTCTTGGGGAGACCTATCTACCCTGAAAGTTTTATGAGGCTGAGTTGAAAGACCACGGAGATATTAGGTGATGATGGTCCAATTCGGGGACCATGTCGCAGGAAATGGCACTTGACCAAAATCACCCTTGGAAGGTGAATACCGGCTTACCGGTAAGAGATAGCGACTTGGCGTAGAATATTCATAAGTTGGGCGTGTAGAGACGCAACTTTCATTATACGGGGGCAACCCGGTCAGGGTGCTCCAAGTCGGTCGTTTGGTCGGTTTATGGTTTGGGCCGACCACGTGGTGTACCAAGGTGAGGTACCTTTCATGAATTATAACTCGGTCAGTTTGCCACCGAGCGACAAGCTGCGGCGTGTTTTGGAATGGTCTTGAGTGGGACTATCAAGGAAAAATACAAATAGAAAATCAGCTTGTCCATGGCCGAAGCTATTAGTGAAACATATAGCAAAATGGGTCCAAAAACGAATGAAATGGGACTTGGACCAAGAATAACGGCAAGTTGGAGAAGAGATAGCAAGTTGGCGTAGAACAATTATATTTGGTGCATGGTATGACCAACAAAAAAGTATATGAGGCCAAGGTGCTGGCTGGCCTCCAAAGTGGAGATATGGGCGATCCAAAGTTTGTACCCAAGTATGGCAAAAACTGGTAGAGGTACCTTTCATGAATTACTGCTCAGGCTGTATGGCACTTAGCGGGACGCTTGGCTCTGGTATGGAATAGTCTTGAGTGGGACTATCAAGGAAAAATACGAACAAAAAATCACCATGTCCACGGACGAAGGTATTAGCGAAACTTAGAGCGAAATTGCGACCAAGTCGCTGGAAATGGCCCTTGGACCAAGTATACCGTCAAGGCGGTACGAGATAGCGAGTTGACGTAGAACATTTATAAGTTTGCCTACAAGAGACAAAAGTTTAGTTATATGGGGCCAACCCGCTCAGGGTTGTCCAAGTCGGTCATATGGCTGATCGAAATTTTCGACCAAGTACTGAGAAAACAGGGTAAGGTACCGTGTACCTCGAATAACTTCGGCTGTAGATGTCCGAGCGAGGCGAACGGCATAGCGTTGGAAAGGTCTTGAGGTGCTCTAGGCACTCTTAAAGTATGAGAAAGCTATCTGGAAAACTTGTGGAGATATTAGAGAAACATAGGGCCCAAAAGATACCAAGTCGCAGGAAATGGGCCCTCCAAGAACACCCTAAAATCCCAATTACGGCTAAGTTGCAGGCCAGCTAGCGAAGTGAAATGTTCTAGGCATAACTAGAACACGTTAAGGCGCAACTTTTTGAATCAGAACTTTTTTCGATATCTGGCCCCCAAAGGGGGGATATGGGCGATCCAAGGATTTTTCCAAGTTTCGGTACTTTTTACGGTATCGCTCATAGCTCCGGCTGTATGCAAGCAAATGACAATCTAAGACATGATTTGGAAAGGTATTGAGTAGTACTAACTTACGTTAGAACACAGCGAAGCGCTATCGGTTCATGGCAAGGCCGATATAAGCAGTCAAAGATGAAAAATGTTGACAAAATGAACAAAAATTACCTTGGTACGCGAATAGTGGCCAGGGATGAAGAGGTACGAAGGTGGTGTAGAACAATTATAATTAGAACTGGGTACGCTCTAAAAGTTTGCCGAAGACCGCAAAGCGCTCAGACCCATAGAAAGTGGCCATTTGGGCCGAACAGTGCGTGCAAAGAGGTGAAAATGCAAAAATTGCACTTTTGGGGGCGATTTGCGGGGGGAAGGAGGGGTCGGAGTGGAAAATGTACCTTGACCAAAAAGTCTTATCTCGTCGAGATCTACAACATTGCCGAAGACCGCAAAGCGCTAGCTCGCAATCGAAAAATCGAGATTTTGAAAATTTTCTAAGTCTTTGGCTCCCTAAGGAAAAGTTTCAAAAATCACGTTTGTCCCCAATTTTGAAGGGGAAGGAGTCGGTTCCGGGGCATGGTGTCTTCGGCAAAAAGTCTTATCTTTTTGCGTACTTTCGACTAGTTCAATAAAAATTTTTGACCCAAAAATTGTTCGGCGGACCCCTAGGTCGAAAAACCCGAAAAAAGTCGAAAAAAGTCGAAAATGTCGAAAAATGAGAAAACCTCATATTCGGACTCTACACGAGCCCCAGATATTGAAAAGTGAAATCCGCGGTCGATTTGGAACAAAAAATTGACCTAGGCAAAGTTGTATGGAGGTAGGGACCCCTGAGAAAAAAGTTTGGTCCCGAGGCTCCTTGGACCACCAAGTCCCTAGGTCGGACCAAAATCGGAAAAAAATCCGACCAAAGTCGAAAGTGTCGAAAATTTTAAAAAACCCCTTTTGGGGCCCTATGGCCTCCCTAGATAATGAAAAGTGAGGTCCGCGGCCGATCCGGAAGAAAAACTTGACCTAGGCAAACTTGTATGACGGTGGGGACCCAAAAAAATTTCGATGAGTGTAGTTTAGACAGGCCGGAAAATGTATCGGAGGTCCGTATCAAGGGACGTCTTTTAGTTCTATGGGGTGGTGGTCGTCGAACAAAGTCGCCTAGGTCGACCACCAGAAAGACCAGTCGTGTTGTAATGGATGTTTTGACCACTTTACTAGGGAAACCTAGTACGTCGAAGCAAATTTGGGGTTCGAGATGTGTTGGTGAAAGTTGGTCCAACCTAGGTGTGCTTGGTGGAGGTTGACCATGAAAGTAGAGCATGATGGGAATGACCATAACTTTGGTTCTAGATGTCGGATCGGTACACTTTCGGCAGTTTTGGAAAGGTGAAGGCCTGCTCTAGCTATGTATCCTACCAAGCTGAGCGCCTACTAGTGAGCCGGAGGAGGTATTAAGGGTCAAAGGCAAAAAGGGGTACCCTAAAGTGCATGTGACCAAGAAAATGGGAAAAACGGTATCGCCTATAGCTCAGGCTGTATGGCTCGGATCGGAAAGCTTGGATATGCGTTGGAAAGGTCTTGACGAGCGCTAGCTATGTGTCCTACCAAGCGAAGCGCTAGGTGTTGAGCAAGTCGGTCATATTAGAGGGCAAAGGTAAAAAATGGTGGTTTAGAGGCGAAAATTCACCTTATGATCGAAAATAGCGGGCGAACGATAAGAGCTACGAACACGGCGTAGAACAATCATAAGTACGTTACCACAAGACCTAACTTTGGCCAATATAGAGCGAGAAGATCGGAGGTACCCAAGAGGGTGATATGGCTGGTTCAATGTTGGACCAAAACGAGACTTGAGAAATGGGTTGAAACACGGTATCGCGAATAACTCAGGCTGTATGGAACGGATCGACAAGCTAAGATCAGTGTTGGAAAGGTCGAACCGAGCGCTAACTATAATCCCAAACAACCGAAGCGCTAAGTGTTGAGCAAAACTGAGTTATTAAGCGACAAAGTGGAAAAATAATACCAAAATGGCCAAAAATCACACAAGACCAAGAATACCGAGCAGGCGGTAAGAGATAGCGGGTTGACGTAGAATACTTATAAGTTTGCCTCTACGAGACCTAAAAGTCGGCCATAGAAAGCGAGAAGATCGGACCACTCTGGAAGGGTGATACGAGTGGTCAAAAATTGGCAAAAATGAAACATGGCTAAAATGGATTTGACTTGTGCACCGTATAGCTCCGGCTGTATGGCATGGATTGTTAAGCTAGGATATGTTTTGGAAAGGTAACACCCAGCGCTAGATACGACTTGAAGAAAGCAAAGCGCTAACTAGCATGATTTGGAAGTTATTAAGCGTCAAAGTCGAAAAATGTTACCAAAATTGAAACTCGAGTACATTGGGCCAAAAAGTACAAGTTGTGAAATTTGGACTTACGAGTAAAATACCGAGCAGGCGGTAAGAGATAGAGACTTGGTGTAGAACAATTATATGTTGGGCATGTTATAACCTATATTTGGCCCGAACATAGTGACGAGATCGGTGGTACCCAAAAGGGTGGTACAGGTGTTAGATGGTTTTCCCAGAGCATAAGCTCCACATGATATGGAAAACGGGAAACATCATAACTTCGGCTGTATGGCATGGAATGGAACGAACAAGGTATCGATGGAAAGAGAAAAGGTAGCGCTAACTATAATTTCTACCAAGCAAAGCGCTAGCATGTGACCGTTCGGGTGTTATTGTGAGTCAAAGTCAGAAATTGTTACCACGAGAGGCGAAAATCCGACTAAGTCCATGAATACCGGGCTGGCGGTAAGAGATACGGCTTGGCCGTAGAACATTTATAAGTTGGCCAATACAAGACCTAAGTTTCGTCCATAGACGACAAGAAGATCGAAGATACGTGAAGGTGAGATATGGGCGTCCCAAAGTGGGCCTTTGAAAAAGTGACAAACTTCCCTTATAACAGCATACACCAAATATCTCTGGCTCTATGGCACCGAATAAGAAGTTGAGCTCAGCGATAGAAAGGTGATAGTCAGCGCTAAATATCATACGAACAGAGTGAAGCGCTAAAGGGAAAGGATCTTGGTGATATAAGGTGACAAAGTCGAGAAAAGTTGCCTCAAAATCATGAAAAATGTGAAAAATTGGCTAAGTCCCGGGTGCCTTAAGGGCAGGTTGATCGAATGTACCGAGCTGGCGGTACGAGATAGAGACTTGGTGTAGAACAATTATATGTTTGGCATGGCAAGACCTACATTCGGCCAATACAAAGTGAGAAGATCAAAGATACCCGCAAGGGTGATATTGGTGTCCAAAGGAAAAAAGCACTAAGTCTTGGGAAACTTATATGAAGAAAAAGGACCCTGATGGGTCATATGGGATGGATCGAAAAATCGGCTAAGTCCCAAAATGGGGATGTCAGAACTACACTCATGTGTTACCACATCAAGCAAGGCAAACTTATATGAAGCAAAGGACCCTGATGGGTCATATGGTATTGATCGAAAAATCGGCTAAGTCCCAAAATGGGGATGTCAGAACTACACTCAAATGTTACCACACCAAGCAAGGCAAACTTATATGAAGCAAAGGACCCTGATGGGTCATATGGTATTTTACGAAAAATCGGCTAAGTCCCAAAATGGGGATGTCAGAACTACACTCAAATGTTACCACACCAAGCAAGGCAAACTTATATGAAGCAAAGGACCCTGATGGGTCATATGGTATTTTACGAAAAATCGGCTAAGTCCCAAAATGGGGATGTCAGAACTACACTCAAATGTTACCACACCAAGCAAGGCAAACTTATATGAAGCAAAGGACCCTGATGGGTCATATGGTATGGATCGAAAAATCGGCTAAGTCCCAAAATGGGGATGTCAGAACTACACTCAAATGTTACCACACCAAGCAAGGCAAACTTATATGATGCAAAGGACCCTGATGGGTCATATGGTATTTTACGAAAAATCGGCTAAGTCCCAAAATGGGGATGTCAGAACTACACTCAAATGTTACCACACCAAGCAAGGCAAACTTATATGAAGGAAAGGACCCTGATGGGTCATATGGTATTTTACGAAAAATCGGCTAAGTCCCAAAATGGGGATGTCAGAACTACACTCAAATGTTACCACACCAAGCAAGGCAAACTTATATGAAGGAAAGGACCCTGATGGGTCATATGGTATTTTACGAAAAATCGGCTAAGTCCCAAAATGGGGATGTCAGAACTACACTCAAATGTTACCACACCAAGCAAGGCAAACTTATATGAAGGAAAGGACCCTGATGGGTCATATGGTATTTTACGAAAAATCGGCTAAGTCCCAAAATGGGGATGTCAGAACTACACTCAAATGTTACCACACCAAGCAAGGCAAACTTATATGAAGGAAAGGACCCTGATGGGTCATATGGTATGGATCGAAAAATCGGCTAAGTCCCAAAATGGGGATGTCAGAACTACACTCAAATGTTACCACACCAAGCAAGGCAAACTTATATGAAGGCAAGGACCCTGATGGGTCATATGGTATTTTACGAAAAATCGGCTAAGTCCCAAAATGGGGATGTCAGAACTACACTCAAATGTTACCACACCAAGCAAGGCAAACTTATATGAAGCAAAGGACCCTGATGGGTCATATGGTATTGATTGAAAAATCGGCTAAGTCCCAAAATGGGGATGTCAGAACTACACTCAAATGTTACCACACCAAGCAAGGCAAACTTATATGAAGCAAAGGACCCATATGGGTCATATGGTATTTTACGAAAAATCGGCTAAGTCCCAAAATGATGATGTCAGAACTACACTCAAATGTTACCATACCAAGCAAGGCAAACTTATATGAAGGAAAGGACCCATATGGGTCATATGGTATTTTACGAAAAATCGGCTAAGTCCCAAAATGAGGATGTCAGAACTACACTAAAAAGTTACCACACCAAGCAAGGCAAAGTACCTAGGTGAACCCTAGGAAGAAACACGGACCAAGTCAGATGGCCTAAGTCAATAGAACAAGTGACCTAGGCAAAGTTGTATGGCGCTGAGGACCCTGAAAAATCTGGTTAGTGTAGTTTAGACAGGGTAGGTTTTTGGGTCGGCCGAACCCCCTTATTTTGGGTTTTGGCCTCATCAAGAAGCTACACCTAGGCAAACTGCCTAGGGTGAAAGTGCGAAGACCAATCGAATAGTAAGACAAGTTTTGACCGATCGCCCTAGGCAAGCTTGTATGAAGAAAGGGACCCTAAGGGTCATATGGAAATACATGAAAAATCGGCTAAGTCCCAAAATTGGGATGTCAGAACTACACTAAAAAGTTACCACATCAAGCAAGGCAAAGTACCTAGGTGAACCCTAGCAAGAAACACGGACCAAGTCAGATGGCCTAAGTCAAGAGTGCAAGTGACCTAGGCAAAGTTGTATGACGGTGAGGACCCTGAAAAATCTGGTTAGTGTAGTTTAGACAGGGGAGGTTTTTGGGTCGGCTGAACCTCCTTATTTTGGGTTTTGACCTCCTCAAGAAGCTACACCTAGGCAAACTGCCTAGGGTGAAAGTGCGAAGACCAATCGAATAGTAAGACAAGTTTTGACCGATCGCCCTAGGCAAGCTTGTATGAAGAAAGGGACCCTATGGGTCATATGGAAATACATGAAAAATCGGCTAAGTCCCAAAATTGGGATGTCTGAACTACACTAAAAAGTTACCACAGCAAGCAAGGCAAAGTACCTAGGTGAACCCTAGGAAGAAACACGGACCAAGTCAGATGGCCTAAGTCAAGAGTACAAGTGACCTAGGCAAAGTTGTATGGCGCTGAGGACCCTGAAAAATCGGGTTAGTGTAGTTCAGACAGGGGAGGTTTCTGGGTCGGCTGAACCTCCTTATTTCGGGTTTTGGCCTCCTCAAGAAGACAGACCTAGGCAAAGTGCCTAGGGTGAAAGTGCGAAGACCAATCGAATAGTAAGACAAGTTTTGACCGATCGCCCTAGGCAAGCTTGTATGAAGAAAGGACCCATATGGGTCATATGGTATTTTACGAAAAATCGGCTAAGTCCCAAAATTGGGATGTCAGAACTACACTAAAAAGTTACCACACCAAGCAAGGCAAAGTACCTAGGTGAACCCTAGGAAGAAACACGGACCAAGTCAGATGGCCTAAGTCAATAGAACAAGTGACCTAGGCAAAGTTGTATGGCGCTGAGGACCCTGAAAAATCTGGTTAGTGTAGTTTAGACAGGGTAGGTTTTTGGGTCGGCCGAACCCCCTTATTTTGGGTTTTGGCCTCATCAAGAAGCTACACCTAGGCAAACTGCCTAGGGTGAAAGTACGAAGACCAATCGAATAGTAAGACAAGTTTTGACCGATCGCCCTAGGCAAGCTTGTATGAAGAAAGGGACCCTAAGGGTCATATGGAAATACATGAAAAATCGGCTAAGTCCCAAAATTGGGATGTCAGAACTACACTAAAAAGTTACCACATCAAGCAAGGCAAACTACCTAGGTGAACCCTAGCAAGAAACACGGACCAAGTCAGATGGCCTAAGTCAAGAGTGCAAGTGACCTAGGCAAAGTTGTATGACGGTGAGGACCCTGAAAAATCTGGTTAGTGTAGTTTAGACAGGGGAGGTTTTTGGGTCGGCTGAACCTCCTTATTTTGGGTTTTGACCTCCTCAAGAAGCTACACCTAGGCAAACTGCCTAGGGTGAAAGTGCGAAGACCAATCGAATAGTAAGACAAGTTTTGACCGATCGCCCTAGGCAAGCTTGTATGAAGAAAGGGACCCTATGGGTCATATGGAAATACATGAAAAATCGGCTAAGTCCCAAAATTGGGATGTCTGAACTACACTAAAAAGTTACCACATCAAGCAAGGCAAAGTACCTAGGTGAACCCTAGCAAGAAACACGGACCAAGTCAGATGGCCTAAGTCAAGAGAACAAGTGACCTAGGCAAAGTTGTATGACGGTGAGGACCCTGAAAAATCTGGTTAGTGTAGTTTAGACAGGGGAGGTTTTTGGGTCGGCTGAACCTCCTTATTTTGGGTTTTGACCTCCTCAAGAAGCTACACCTAGGCAAACTGCCTAGGGTGAAAGTGCGAAGACCAATCGAATAGTAAGACAAGTTTTGACCGATCGCCCTAGGCAAGCTTGTATGAAGAAAGGGACCCTATGGGTCATATGGAAATACATGAAAAATCGGCTAAGTCCCAAAATTAGGATGTCTGAACTACACTAAAAAGTTACCACATCAAGCAAGGCAAAGTACCTAGGTGAACCCTAGGAAGAAACACGGACCAAGTCGGATGGCCTAAGTCAAGAGTACAAGTGACCTAGGCAAAGTTGTATGGCGCTGAGGACCCTGAAAAATCGGGTTAGTGTAGTTCAGACAGGGGAGGTTTCTGGGTCGGCTGAACCTCCTTATTTCGGGTTTTGGCCTCCTCAAGAAGACAGACCTAGGCAAAGTGCCTAGGGTGAAAGTGCGAAGACCAATCGAATAGTAAGACAAGTTTTGACCGATCGCCCTAGGCAAGCTTGTATGAAGAAAGGGACCCTATGGGTCATATGGAAATATACGAAAAATCGGCTAAGTCCCGAAATTGGGATGTCTGAACTACACTAAAAAGTTACCACATCAAGCAAGGCAAAGTACCTAGGTGAATCCTAGGAAGAAACACGGACCAAGTCAGATGGCCTAAGTCAAGAGTACAAGTGACCTAGGCAAAGTTGTATGGCGCTAAGGACCATGAAAAATCGGGTTAGTGTAGTTAAGACAGGGGAGGTTTCAGGGTCGGCTGGACCTCCTTATTTCGGGTTTTGGCCTCCTCAAGAAGACAGACCTAGGCGAACTGCCTAGGGTGAAAGTGCGAAGACCAATCGAATAGTAAGACAAGTTTTGACCGATCGCCCTAGGCAAGCTTGTATGAAGAAAGGGACCCTATGGGTCATATGGAAATACATGAAAAATCGGCTAAGTCCCAAAATTAGGATGTCTGAACTACACTAAAAAGTTACCACATCAAGCAAGGCAAAGTACCTAGGTGAACCCTAGGAAGAAACACGGACCAAGTCGGATGGCCTAAGTCAAGAGTACAAGTGACCTAGGCAAAGTTGTATGGCGCTGAGGACCCTGAAAAATCGGGTTAGTGTAGTTCAGACAGGGGAGGTTTCAGGGTCGGCCGAACCTCCTTATTTCGGGTTTTGGCCTCCTCAAGAAGACAGACCTAGGCGAACTGCCTAGGGTGAAAGTGCGAAGACCAATCGAATAGTAAGACAAGTTTTGACCGATCGCCCTAGGCAAGCTTGTATGAAGAAAGGGACCCTATGGGTCATATGGAAATATACGAAAAATCGGCTAAGTCCCAAAATTGGGATGTCAGAACTACACTATAAAGTTACCACATTAGCAAGGCAGACTTGTATGAAGAACGGGACCCTGGTGAAAGTAGCAAATATCCCAAACCGAACATGAATATTATACACACAAGAGTACGAACATAAAGGAACACGGACCAAGCGTACCGAGAGAATCGGTACTATAGAACCCTCGTGGTTCTACACAAAGACTTTATTTTAGGGGTTCAAGCCCCATAGTACTCAAACGGTGACAGTAGCAAATATCCCAAAACGAACGTGAATCTTATTCACAAGAGTACGAACATAAAGGAACACGGACCAAGCGTACCGAGAGAATCGGTACTATAGAGCCCTCGTGGTTCTACACAAAGACTTTATGTTCGGGGTTCACACCCCAAATCGAACGTGGAATTTACTTTCTGATGGTCATGCGGTCGTCCAAAGGGGTCTAGTATCCTGGGATGACAAGCATCACGGGCACAGCTCGTATCAAAACAGTCGAAGAGGCCCGCGAAAGCTTGCTTTCCATGGCTATGCGATGCACAAATTGAGTTTACTCACCGTAGTATAAAACGAACGAACCGAACCTATCCGAGTAGGGATAATGGGCGCAGTAACATACTTCTGTGACCCAGCGAGAGTTGAACGAGGTGACATGAACTGTCAGTGGCTTATATCAGATGGGATACATACATGAGATTGCTTTCAAATCTACACTCGAAAACCTAACCAAGTAAAAGCGAACGTGGGGAGGATTCGAAACCGGTAACGAAATCTTAAGCTGGAAAGAGTCATCACTATGGATACATATTATGCGAAACCAATCAAGTGCTCATTACTGATCCAAAACCGAAGAGCACTAGTGAACACCTTAATCTCACCCTAGTTCACATCCAAGTGATCGACCACGTGTGTGAAGCAAAGACCAATCGAATTCCTGAATGAACCGAACACTATGAACAAATGGCCAAAAACGTTATAACTATCCAAACATACTACTATCTAGCGAAAGTCATCACGATGGAACCATACCATGATCTTTAACCTATAGCGCTCACCATATTCCTACCCAGAGTGCAAGTGAACAGATTGCCCACCCCTACCCAGTTCACAACCACGTGATCGACTAACATACCGAGGTTACCACAAGTCAAAGTTATACGTTTACAAGCGCAAGACCAATCGAAAACCCCGAAAGCAATCTCGACCCAAAATGTATTATCCGTGAGTGTAGTCGAGTCTCGTACTCGTCATCTGTAATCGTCGGATAGAATATCCAGTACACGGTTGTCTTTCCAAATGAAATCTACATACAGAACTCGCTCTTGGCAAATGGGTGGCAATGGCGCAATCAGGAGCGAGTTCCCGTCCGGGTGCCAAGTGATTGGCAAATGTCTGGGGGAAAGCAACCATATATTGATTTGTCTGTTAGTGTACTGGGTGTTTGAGGTATGTAGTATCCACGCTTGGTTGGGTGTGTCAGAGGACCATGGATGCGTTCACAACCCCAATTGGGGTACATCGGGAATGATTTTGTGGAACCGATGTGCCCGGCACACACTAAGTTTTGTTGCAAGTTAATAGTGTGCCATGTCCGGGGGGGTTGTGATTAAACTCTGGTGAATTGCGTACTGTGGTGATTGGGGTATGAAAGCCCCGCAGTTGCAATGATCGGACGCGCCTAGCGTGTCCTTTAGTTGATGGTAGGGAAATGAAGGCCCTTGTCAGCTCACCTAAGTATTCATGGAAGTTTGGCATAAGGTCGCTGTGGTAGGGGTATGAAGGCCCCGTCAGCGCATGCACAATCGGGCGCACGTGCGCTTAGCGGAGTCGAATGCCGCTCAAGTGCCTGTCCGGTGCATCGGGTGTGTGTGATACGAGGGCAATGAGGTTCGCACGGGGGCTCGCCTCCCGTGTGCTACCGGACTTGACAACATATAGAACGTGGTGTTTGCTCCTCCGGGTGCAATGGGACAATGAACATTCGAACGCAAAGTCGGAATTCTGGTTGATCCTACCAGTAATATACGCTCGTCTCAAAGGTTAAGCCATGCATGTCTAAGTACAAACAGATTTAATGTGAAACCGCATAAGGCTCAGTATAACAGCTATAATTTACGAGATCATCAACCTAGTTACTTGGATAACTGTGGAAAATCTAGAGCTAATACATGCAACATGCCAGGACCCTCGCGGGAACTGGTGCACTTATTAGTCAAACCAATCGCGGGTTCTCCGTGTCATTGAGTTGAAGTCTGGATAATGATGCTGATCGTATGGTCTCGCACCGACGACAGATCTCGCAAATATCTGCCCTATCAACTATGGATGGTAGTATAGAGGACTACCATGGTTGCAACGGGTAACGGGGAATCAGGGTTCGATTCCGGAGAGGGAGCCTGAGAAATAGCTACCACATCCAAGGAAGGCAGCAGGCGCGTAAATTACCCAATCCCGGGACGGGGAGGTAGTGACGAGAAATAACAATATGAAACTCTTTAATGATGTTTCATAATTGGAATGAGTAGAGCATAAATCCTTCTACGAGGATCAAGTGGAGGGCAAGTCTGGTGCCAGCAGCCGCGGTAATTCCAGCTCCACTAGCGTATATTAAAATTGTTGCGGTTAAAACGTTCGAAGTTGATACTTGTCCAACACAGTCCGGCTCCGCCGACCCGGTCAACCCGTGGTCGGTGGGCCAAGTCGGAATCTGGTTGCGACTCAATGGTGTGGTAGGGCACCAAGTCTGTGTCATGGTGTGCCCTTCAACGGGTGCAAGTGTAACATAGAGCTCGACCGCTCACGTTTACCTTGAACAAATTAGAGTGCTTAAAGCAGGGTGCCCAAACGCCCTAGAATAATCTTGCATGGAATAATGGAATACGACCTTGGTCTAATCTTTCATTGGTTTGTACTCAGACCGGAGGTAATGATTAACAGAAGTAGTTGGGGACACTAGTATTACGGCGCGAGAGGTGAAATTCGTAGACCGTCGTAAGACTAACTAAAGCGAAGGCATTTGTCAAGGATGCTTTCTTTAATCAAGAACGAAAGTTAGAGGATCGAAGGCGATTAGATACCGCCCTAGTTCTAACCGTAAACGATGCCAACTAGCAATTGGGAGACGCTACAACCAGGTGCTCTCAGTAGCTTCCGGGAAACCAAAGTCAGGTTCCGGGGGAAGTATGGTTGCAAAGTTGAAACT
Organism: Anopheles ziemanni; assembly: GCF_943734765.1. Taxonomy (NCBI): domain Eukaryota; kingdom Metazoa; phylum Arthropoda; class Insecta; order Diptera; family Culicidae; genus Anopheles; species Anopheles ziemanni. The sequence goes on along the minus strand of NW_026689791.1, from coordinate 10,977 downwards.
TAAAGGAATTGACGGAAGGGCACCACAATGAAATGGAGCTTGCGGTTCAATTTGACTCAACACGGGAAAACTTACCAGGTCCGAACTTATGGAGGTGAGACAGATTAATAGCTCTTTCTCAAATTTAAGGGTAGTGGTGCATGGCCGTTCTTAGTTCGTGGATTGATTTGTCTGGTTAATTCCGATAACGAACGTGACTCACATATGCTAACTAGAACGCAGTCAGCGTTAATGCGTCGATGCCGATTGGAACGGGTTAGGACCTTTCGGTGGAGTATGACCTGACACCTTCGCTGTTCGTGTGCGCAAGTGCACTTACGGTACGCTGCTTAGCAGGACAATTTGTGTTTAGCAAAATGAGATCGAGCGATAACAGGTCCGTGATGCCCTTAGATGTTCTGGGCTACACGCGTGCTACAATGTGGGTAGCAGCGTGTCTCCTATTCCGAGAGGAACGGGAAATCACTCAAATACTCACTTAGTAGGGATTATGGATTGCAATGGTCCATATGAACTCGGAACTTCTAGTAAGTGCTGGTCATCAGCCAGCGTTGAATACGTCCCTGCCCTTTGTACACACCGCCCGTCGCTACTACCGATGGATTATTTAGTGAGGTCTTTGGAGATGATCGTTCGCTGGATCCTCGTGAACCGCGTCTGCTTTATCGAAGTTGACCGAACTTGATGATTTAGAGGAAGTAAAAGTCGTAACAAGGTTTCCGTAGGTGAACCTGCGGAAGGATCATTAGTGGCCAAGTGATCCTTCCAGAAGTCCGAACCTGCGGGTTGAGACTTCGGCACAAGTTGCCATATGATAATTGACGAAACACTATAGAAGTCCGAACCTGCGGGTTGAGACTCAGGCACAAGTTGCCATATGAAAGTTGACGAAACACTAACAAGTCCGAACCTGCGGGTTGAGACTTAGGCACACGTTGCCTTATACATGACTTCGAACAAATACACAAGTCCGAACCTGCGGGTTGAGACTTAGGCACAAGTTGCCTTATACATGACTTCGAACAAATACACAAGTCCGAACCTGCGGGTTGAGACTTAGGCACAAGTTGCCATATGAAAGTTGACGAAACACTAACAAGTCCGAACCTGCGGGTTGAGACTTAGGCACACGTTGCCTTATACATGACTTCGAACAAATACACAAGTCCGAACCTGCGGGTTGAGACTTAGGCACAAGTTGCCTTATACATACATTGGCCAAATAAACAGAAGTCCGAACCTGCGGGTTGAGACTTAGGCACAAGTTGCCATATTATATTCGATCAAACACTAAGTAGTCCGAACCTGCGGGTTGAGACTCAAGACCGTAACAAGATGTCACTATACAAGTCCGAACCTAAGGGTTGAGACTTAATGCGATCTAGATACCAAGTTGACATCCAATACCTGTTGAGCAAAACCAAAGATTCCCTGTTCTCGATGATTACACTATATAACAGGGAATCATGAAGAAATCAAGCAAGCGTGAAACAAAGTCATCACTTGGGCATGCTCGATAGCCAACCACATGACCTTAACCTAAGAGAGCATGCAAACCACATGATACCTATAAACGATTAACCCGCCCTAGTTCAATCGTTCACCAAGTGATGACTTCAGTATGGCTAAGAGAAAAACTTTTAAATGGGAAAAACTCTAAGTCCGAACCTCCGGGTTGAGACTTCCGCGTCGGAGGTGGGCGCACCTCCTATCCGAAAGATGATGAATCAGGGGTGTTCGGTCAGCAATGGTCGGATGCCCCGTCGTAGTCCAACTATGACAATCAAAGTCAAGACCTCCGGGTTGAGACTTTCCGCGAGTACAAGCATAAAGGAACACGGACCAAGCCGTACCGAGAGAATCGGTACTAGAGCCCTCGTGGTTCTACATTGAGAGAGCCCTCGTGGTTCTCATTAGGGGCTTTATGCAAGTCGTACTCAATACTGTGGTGTGAAGTATAAAGTATAGTCCTCGCCTGGTCCACGCTGCTTCGGCGGTCCTGGGTAAGATAGTTAATTCTAGCTTGCCCTATAGTGGAATGAGGACACTTAATGCTTCGTCTTTTAGCGGCGGCTAGACTCCTCCTCACGGGGAACGAGTTGACGCGCACAGCGGCGGCTTACGCACTATGGCAATCATGGATGCCTGAAGATTCCGTGAAGTTCTCCCCTGGTCCACGCTGCCTCGGCAGTCCTGGGTAAAATGGAATATTTCCAGCTTGCCCTATAGTGGAAGAGGACTATCCAACAATACAAAGTCAAGACCTCCGGGTTGAGACTTTCCGCGTCGGTGGTGTCGCGCACCGCCTATCCGAAAGATGGTGTAACAGGGGTGTTCGATCAGCAATGGTCGGATGCCCCGTCATAGTCCAACTATGACAACCAAAGTCAAGACCTCCGGGTTGAGACTTTCCGCGTCCGGAGGTACGCGTACCGCCTACCCGAAAGATGGTGTGCTTCTGGGGTATTCGATGAGTCGGATACCCCGTCGTAGTCCAACTATGACAATACAAAGTCAAGACCTCCGGGTTGAGACTTCCGCGTCGGAGGTGCGCGCACCGCCTACCCGAAAGATGATGAATCAGGGGTGTTCGATCAGCAATGGTCGGATGCCCCGTCGTAGTCCAACTATGACAATCAAAGTCAAGACCTCCGGGTTGAGACTTCCGCGTCCGGAGGTACGCGTACCGCCTACCCGAAAGATGGTGAATCAGGGGTGTTCGATCAGCAATGGTCGGATGCCCCGTCGTAGTCCAACTATGACAATCAAAGTCAAGACCTCCGGGTTGAGACTTTCTAAGAGTACAAGCATAAAGGAACACGGACCAAGCCGTACCGAGAGAATCGGTACTAGAGCCCTCGTGGTTCTACATTGAGAGAGCCCTCGTGGTTCTCATTAGGGGCTTTATGCAAGTCGTACTCAATACTGTGGTGTGAAGTATAAAGTATAGAGTCCTCCACTGGTCCACGCTGCTCCGGCGGTCCTGGGTAAGATAGTTCATTCTAGCTTGCCCTATGTGGAAGAGGACTCAATACCCTACCTGTTGAGCTTGAAACAAAGTCATCACTTGGGCATGCTCATATTGCCATACACAATTACATTATATTCGAATGAGCATGCAAGCGACCCTATATAGACCGAACCAAAACGATAGATACCGCCGTAGTTCACCCCCACCAAGTGATGACTTCAGTATGGCTAGTGTGTGAAGTATAAAGTATAGTCCTCCCCTGGTCCACACTGCTTCGGCGGTCCTGGGTAAGATAGTTAGTTCTAGCTTGCCCTATGTGGAAGAGGACACAATACTTAATACTTAGAGTACAAGCATAAAGGAACACGGACCAAGCCGTACCGAGAGAATCGGTACTAGAGCCCTCGTGGTTCTACATTGAGAGAGCCCTCGTGGTTCTCATTAGGGGCTTTATGCAAGTCGTACTCAATACTGTGGTGTGAAGTATAAAGTATAGAGTCCTCCACTGGTCCACGCTGCTCCGGCGGTCCTGGGTAAGATAGTTCATTCTAGCTTGCCCTATGTGGAAGAGGACTCAATACCCTACCTGTTGAGCTTGAAACAAAGTCATCACTTGGGCATGCTCATATTGCCATACAATATTCCATTATCTACTAATGAGCATGCAGCTATATGATTATAACCTGTAAACGATTACCCCGCCGTAGTTCAGCGCTTCAACCAAGTGATGACTTCAGTATGGCTAGTGTGTGAAGTATAAAGTATAGTCCTCCCCTGGTCCACACTGCTTCGGCGGTCCTGGGTAAGATAGTTAGTTCTAGCTTGCCCTATGTGGAAGAGGACACCATACTTAATACTGTGGTGTAATGAACAAAGTATAGTCCTCCACTGGTCCACGCTGCTTCGGCGGTCCTGGGTAAGATAGTTAGTTCTAGCTTGCCCTATGTGGAAGAGGGCATACAAGACAAAGTATAGTTCTCCCCTGGTCCACGCTGCTTCGGCGGTCCTGGGTAAGATAGTTAATTCTAGCTTGCCCTATGTGGAAGAGAGCATACATGAACCAAGAACGAAGGTTATGATCGAGGAATGATTCGACAACTAACCGATGGTATGAAATGTGAAGAATTCAAGCAAGCACACAATCAAGTCATCACTTGGGCATGCTCGATAGCCAACCTCATGACATTAACCTAGTAGAGCATGCGAAAACCAATATATATGTAAACGATGCCTCCCTAGTTCAGCGCTTCAACCAAGTGATGACTTCAGAATGGCTAAATCAAATCGGTTCAAACCATACCATCGGTATCCTATTGAAACACACAAGTCGATATCAAACCTCATGATTGTGTAGTCCTCCACTGGTCCACGCCGCTTCGGCCGTCCTGGGTAAAATGGAACATTCCAGCTTGCCCTATGTGGAAGAGGGCACATTACTCAATACTGTGGTGTGAAGTATAAAGTTCAGTTCTCCCCTGGTCCACGCTGCTTCGGCGGTCCTGGGTAAGATAGTTCATTCTAGCTTGCCCTATGTGGAAGAGGACACTTCATACTTCGTCTCTAAGCGGCGGCTTGACTCCTCCCTACGGGGAACGGGTTTACGCGCACAGCGGCGGCTTACGCACTATGGCAGTCATGGATGCCTTACGTTTCTATGAAAAGTGTGTTCCTCCCCTGGTCCACGCTGCTTCGGCAGTCCTGGGTAAGATAGTTAGTTCTAGCTTGCCCTATGTGGAAGAGGACACGTAGACTTACTGTGGTGTGAAGTATAAGGTTCAGTTCTCCCCTGGTCCACGCCGCTTCGGCCGTCCTGGGTAAAATGGATTCATCCAGCTTGCCCTATGTGGAATGAGGACACTTTATGCTTCGTCTCTAAGCGGCGGCTTGCTCCTCCCTACGGGGAACGGGTATACGCGCACAGCGGCGGCTTACGTTATGGCAGTCATGGATGCCTTACGTTTCCATGAAAAGTGTGTTCCTCCCCTGGTCCACGCTGCTTCGGCAGTCCTGGGTAAGATAGTTAGTTCTAGCTTGCCCTATGTGGAAGAGGACACGTAGACTTACTGTGGTGTGAAGTATAAGGTTCAGTTCTCCCCTGGTCCACGCCGCTTCGGCCGTCCTGGGTAAAATGGATTCATCCAGCTTGCCCTATGTGGAATGAGGACACTTTATGCTTCGTCTCTAAGCGGCGGCTTGCTCCTCCCTACGGGGAACGGGTATACGCGCACAGCGGCGGCTTACGCAAGTTAGTCACCCTCGGCAGTGGATCACTCGGCTCATGGATCGATGAAGACCGCAGCTAACTGCGCGTCATAATGTGAACTGCAGGACACATGAACATTGATAAGTTGAACGCATATTGCACGTCGTGGGAACCTACCATGATGTACAGATGACTGAGCGCTTATATTTGAGAAATGTATCGCATACATTTAACTACGCCGTGACACCCGTCACGAGACGTGCACCATGATGTTAACTAGGGTCGCGACGACCCGCTAGCATTAAAGAACCCGTGGTTTACAATATACTGGCATTGGAATTCGAAGTATTTAGAGCGTCCGTGTTCCCGCGTGAGGCGGAAGTACGAGGAGAAGGCGTGCTTGTGGTGTCTGTGGTGGTGTTTACTGATGTCTAGCTTCAGCTTATTTATTTATTTAAATAGAAGCGAAGATGTCAAAGTAGCGTCGAAGCAGCAGCGGTAGCACAAATGATTCAAGTATGGAAGTTGACCAAAGGAACACAAACAAACTAGCGTATGGGCAATGGAAGGTATCAGTGAGTTAAACCACACGCGGGCTAACAGCCCGTTAACCGAGTCCAACGGTACATATTGGACATTGAAACAAAGTAGTCGCAAGCCAGATGTGACGATAACAACCGCAAGGTACATAAGCCTCAGTTCATGTGTGACAACCCCCTGAATTTAAGCATATTAATAAGGGGAGGAAAAGAAACCAACCGGGATTCCCTGAGTAGCTGCGAGCGAAACGGGAGAAGCTCAGC
>NW_026689790.1:332500-341325 GCF_943734765.1 Anopheles ziemanni | reverse complement strand
GGTGTGGTAACATATGAGTGTAGTTCTGACATCCCATTTTGGGACTTAGCCGATTTTTCGTAAAATACCATATGACCCATCAGGGTCCTTTGCTTCATATAAGTTTGCCTTGCTTGGTGTGGTAACATTTGAGTGTAGTTCTGACATCCCCATTTTGGACTTAGCCGATTTTTCGTAAAATACCATATGACCCATCAGGGTCCTTTGCTTCATATAAGTTTGCCTTGCTTGGTGTGGTAACATTTGAGTGTAGTTCTGACATCCCCATTTTGGGACTTAGCCGATTTTTCGTAAAATACCATATGACCCATCAGGGTCCTTTGCTTCATATAAGTTTGCCTTGCTTGGTGTGGTAACATTTGAGTGTAGTTCTGACATCCCCATTTTGGGACTTAGCCGATTTTTCGATCCATCCCATATGACCCATCAGGGTCCTTTGCTTCATATAAGTTTGCCTTGCTTGATGTGGTAACACATGAGTGTAGTTCTGACATCCCATTTTGGAACTTAGCCGATTTTTCGATCAATACCATATGACCCATCAGGGTCCTTTGCTTCATATAAGTTTGCCTTGCTTGATGTGGTAACACATGAGTGTAGTTCTGACATCCCCATTTTGGGACTTAGCCGATTTTTCGATCCATCCCATATGACCCATCAGGGTCCTTTTTCTTCATATAAGTTTCCCAAGACTTAGTGCTTTTTCCTTTGGACACCAATATCACCCTTGCGGGTATCTTTGATCTTCTCACTTTGTATTGGCCGAATGTAGGTCTTGCCATGCCAAACATATAATTGTTCTACACCAAGTCTCTATCTCGTACCGCCAGGCTCGGTACATTCGATTAACCTGCCCTTAAGGCACCCGGGGACTTAGCCATTTTTTCACATTTTTCATGATTTTTGAGGCAACTTTTCTCGACTTTGTCACCTTATATCACCAAGATCCTTTCCCTTTAGCGCTTCACTCTGTTCGTATGATATTTAGCGCTGACTATCACCTTTCTGTCGCTGAGCTCAACTTCTTATTCGGTGCCATAGAGCCAGAGATATTTGGTGTATGCTGTTATAAGGGAAGTTTGTCACTTTTCAAAGGCCCACTTTGGGACGCCCATATCTCACCTTCAGGTATCTTCGATCTTCTTGTCGTCTATGGACGAAACTTAGGCCTTGTCTTGGCCAACTTATAAATGTTCTACGGCCAAGCCGTATCTCTTACCGCCAGCCCGGTATTCATGGACTTAGTTGGATTTTCGCCTCTCGTGGTAACAATTTCAGACTTTGACTCACAATAACACCCAAACGGTCACATGCTAGCGCTTTGCTTGGAAGGAATTATAGTTAGCGCTACCTTTTCTCTTTCCATCGATACCTTGTTCGTTCCATTCCATGCCATACAGCCGAAGTTATGATGTTTCCCGTTTTCCATATCATGTGGAGCTTATGCTCTGGGAAAACCATCTAACACCTGTACCACCCTTTTAGGTACCACCGATCTCGAGACTATGTTCGGGCCAAATATAGGTTATAACATGCCAACTTATAATTGTTCTACACCAAGTCTCTATCTCTTACCGCCTGCTCGGTATTTTACTCGTAAGTCCAAATTTCACAACTTGTACTTTTTGGCCCAATGTACTCGAGTTTCAATTTTGGTAACATTTTTCGACTTTGACGCTTAATAACTTCCAAATCATGCTAGTTAGCGCTTTGCTTTCTTCTAGTCGTATCTAGCGCTGGGTGTTACCTTTCCAAAACATATCCTAGCTCTACAATCCATGCCATACAGCCGGAGCTACATGGTGCACAAGTCAAATCCATTTTAGCCATGTTTCATTTTTGCTAATTTTGACCACTCGTATCACCCTTCCAGAGTGGTCCGATCTTCTCGCTTTCTATGGACGACTTTTAGGTCTCGTAGAGGCAAGCTTATAAGTATTCTACGTCAACCCGCTATCTCTTACCGCTTGCTCGGTATTCTTGGTCTTGTGTGATTTTTGGCCATTTTGGTATTATTTTTCCACTTTGTCGCTTAATAACTCAGTTTTGCTCAACACTTAGCGCTTCGGTTGTTTGGGATTATAGTTAGCGCTCGGTTCGACCTTTCCAACACTGATCTAAGCTTGTCAATTCGTTCCATACAGCCTGAGTTATTCGCGATACCGTGTTTCAACCATTTCTCAAGTCTCGTTTTGGTCCAACTTTGAACAGCCATATCACCCTGATGGGTACCTCCGATCTTCTCGCTCTATATTGGCCAAAGTTAGGTCTGTGGTAACGTACTTATGATTGTTCTACGCCGTGTTCGTAGCTCTTATCGTTCGCCCGCTATTTTCGATCATAAGGTGAATTTTCGCCTCTAAACCACCATTTTTCACCTTTGCCCTCTAATATGACCGACTTGCTCAACACCTAGCGCTTCGCTTGGTAGGACACATAGCTAGCGCTCGTTGAGACCTTTCCAACGCATATCCAAGCTTTCCGATCCGAGCCATACAGCCTGAGCTATACGCGATACCGTTTTTCCCATTTTCTTGGTCACATGCACTTTAGGGTACCCCTTTTTGCCTTTGACCCTTAATACCTCCTCCGGGTCACTAGTAGGCGCTTAGCTTGGTAGGAAACATAGCTAGAGCAGGCCTTCACCTTTCCAAAACTGCCTCAAGTGTTCCGATCCGACATCTAGAACCAAAGTTATGGTCATTCCCATCATGCTCTACTTTCATGGTCAACCTCCACCAAGCACACCTAGGTTGGACCAACTTTCACCAACTCATCTCGAACCCCAAATTTGCTTCGACCTACTAGGTTTCCCTAGCAAAGTGGCCAAAACATCCATTACAACACGACTGGTCTTTCTGGTGGTCGACCTAGGCGACTTTGTTCGACGACCACCACCCCATGGAACTAAAAGACGTCCCCTTGATACGGACCACCGATACATTTTCCGGCCTGTCTAAACTACACTCATCGAAATTTTTTTGGGTCCCCACCGTCATACAAGTTTGCCTAGGTCAAGTTTTTCGTCGGATCGGCCGCGGACCTCACTTTTCATTATCTAGGGAGGCCATAGGGCCCCAAAAGGGGTTTTTTAAAATTTTCGACACTTTCGACTTTGGTCGGATTTTTTCCGATTTTGGTCCGACCTAGGGACTTGGTGGTCCAAGGAGCCTCGGGACCAAACTTTTTTCTCAGGGGTCCCTACCTCCATACAACTTTGCCTAGGTCAATTTTTTGTTCCAAATCGACCGCGGATTTCACTTTTCAATATCTGGGGCTCGTGTAGAGTCCGAATATGAGGTTTTCTCATTTTTCGACATTTTCGACTTTTTTCGACTTTTTTCGGGTTTTTCGACCTAGGGGTCCGCCGAACAAATTTTGGGGTCAAAAATTTTTATTGAACTAGTCGAAAGTACGCAAAAAGATAAGACTTTTTGCCGAAGACACCATGCCCCGGAACCGACTCCTTCCCCTTCAAAATTGGGGACAAACGTGATTTTTGAAACTTTTCCTTAGGGAGCCCAAGACTTAGAAAATTTTCAAATTCTCGATTTTTCGATTGCGAGCTAGCGCTTTGCGGTCTTCGGCAATGTTGTAGATCTCGACGAGATAAGACTTTTTGGTCAAGGGACATTTTGCCCTCCGACCCCTCCTTCCCCCCGCAAATCGCCCCCCAAAGTGCAATTTTTGCATTTTCACCTCTTTGCACGCACTGTTCGGCCCAAATGGCCACTTTCTATGGGTCTGAGCGCTTTGCGGTCTTCGGCAAACTTTTAGAGCGTACCAAGCCCTAATTATAATTCTTCTACACCACCTTCGTACCTCTTCATCCCTGGCCGCTATTCGCGTACCAAGGTAATTTTTGTTCATTTTGTCAACATTTTTCATCTTTGACTGCTTATATCGGCCTTGCCATGAACCGATAGCGCTTCGCTGTGTTCTAACGTAAGTTAGTACTGCTCAATACCTTTCCAAATCATGTCTTAGATTGTCATTTGCTTGCATACAGCCGGAGCTATGAGCGATACCGTAAAAAGTACCGAAACTTGGAAAAATCCTTTGATCGCCCATATCCCCCCTTTGGGGGCCAGATATCGAAAAAAGTTCTGATTCAAAAAGTTGCGCATTAACGTGTTCTAGTTATGCTAGAACATTTCACTTCGCTAGCTGGCCTGCAACTTAGCCGTAATTGGGATTTTAGGGTGTTCTTGGAGGGCCCATTTCCTGCGACTTGGTATCTTTTGGGCCCAATGTTTCTCTAATATCTCCACGAGTTTTCCAGATAGCCTTTTCAAACTTTCAGGGTGTCCTAGAACACCTCAAGACCTTTCCAACGCTATGCCGTTTGCCTCGCTCGGACATCTACAGCCAAAGTTATTCGAGGTACACTTTACCTTACCCTGTTTTCTCAGTACTTGGTCGAAAATTTCGATCAGCCATATGACCGACTTGGACAACCCTGAGCGGGTTGGCCCCATATAATTAAACTTTCGTCTCGTTGAGGCAAACTTATAAATATTCCACGTCAACTCGCTATCTCGTACCGCCTTGACGGTATACTTGGTCCAAGGGCCATTTCCAGCGACTTGGTCGCAATTTCGCTCTAAGTTTCGCTAATACCTTCGTCCGTGGACATGGTGATTTTTTGTTCGTATTTTTCCTTGATAGTCCCACTCAAGACTATTCCATACCAGAGCCAAGCGTCCCGCTAAGTGCCATACAGCCTGAGCAGTAATTCATGAAAGGTACCTCTACCAGTTTTTGCCATACTTGGGTACAAACTTTGGATCGCCCATATCTCCACTTTGGAGGCCAGCCAGCACCTTGGCCTCATATACTTTTTTGTTGGTCATACCATGCACCAAATATAATTGTTCTACGCCAACTTGCTATCTCTTCTCCAACTTGCCGTTATTCTTGGTCCAAGTCCCATTTCATTCGTTTTTGGACCCATTTTGCTATATGTTTCACTAATAGCTTCGGCCATGGACAAGCTGATTTTCTATTTGTATTTTTCCTTGATAGTCCCACTCAAGACCATTCCAAAACACACCGCAGCTTGTCGCTCGGTGGCAAACTGACCGAGTTATAATTCATGAAAGGTACCTCAACTTGGTACACCACGTGGTCGGCCCAAACCATATACCGACCAAACGACCGACTTGGAGCACCCTGACCGGGTTGGCCCCATATAATGAAAGTTGCGTCTCTACACGCCCAACTTATGAATATTCTACGCCAAGTCGCTATCTCTTACCGGTAAGCCGGTATTCACCTTCCAAGGGGGATTTTGGTCAAGTGCCATTTCCTGCGACTTGGTCCCCGAATTGGACCATCATCACCTAATATCTCCGTGGTCTTTCAACTCAGCCTCATGAAACTTTCAGGGTAGATAGGTCTCCCCAAGACCTTTCCAACGGTGAGCCGTTTGCCTCGCTCGGCCATCTACAGCCGAAGTTATTAATGGTACTTGGTACCTTACCCTGTTTTTTCCATACTTGTTCGTACTTGGGTACAAACTTTGGATCGCCCATATCTCCACTTTGGAGGCCAGCTAGCACCTTGGCCCCATACTTTTTTGTTGGTCATGCCATGCACCAAATATAATTGTTCTACGCCAACTTGCTATCTCTTCTCCAACTTGCCGTTATTCTTGGTCCAATTCCCATTTCATTCGTTTTTGGACCCATTTTGCTATATGTTTCACTAATAGCTTCGGCCATGGACAAGCTGATTTTCGATTGGTATTTTTCCTTGATAGTCCCACTCAAGACCATTCCAAAACACACCGCAGCTTGTCGCTCGGTGGCAAACTGACCAAGTTATAATTCATGAAAGGTACCTCAACTTGGCACACCACGTGGTCGGCCCAAACCATAAACCAACCAAACGACCGACTTGGAGCACCCTGACCGGGTTGGCCCCATATAATAAAAGTTGCGTCTCTACACGCCCAACTTATGAATATTCTACGCAAGTCGCTATCTCTTACCGGTAAGCCGGTATTCACCTTCCAAGGGTGATTTTGGTCAAGCGCCATTTCCTGCGACTTGGTCCCCGAATTGGACCATCATCACCTAATATCTCCGTGGTCTTTCAACTCAGCCTCATGAAACTTTCAGGGTAGATAGGTCTCCCCAAGACCTTTCCAACGGTGAGCCGTTTGCCTCGCTCGGCCATCTACAGCCGAAGTTATTAATGGTACTTGGTACCTTACCCTGTTTTTTCCATACTTGTTCGTACTTGGGTACAAACTTTGGATCGCCCATATCTCCACTTTGGAGGCCAGCCAGCACCTTGGCCCCATATACTTTTTTGTTGGTGATACCATGCAACAAATATAATTGTTCTACGCAAGCTTGCTATCTCTTCTCCAACTTGCGGTTATTTTTGACTCAAGTCCCATTTCCATAGTTTTTGGTACCAATTTGCTCTATGTTTCGCTAATAGCTTCGCCCAAGGACTTTGTGATTTTTTGTTCGCATTTTTCCTAAATAGTCCCACTCAAGACTATTCCAAATCACACCTTAGCTTGTCGCTCAGTGCCATACAGCCAGAGTTTTAATTCATGAAAGGTACATCACCTTGGTACACCACGTGGTCGGTCCAAACCATCAACCAACCATATGACCGACTTCGAGTCGAGCTAGCGGCTAGGCTCAATATAATGAAATGCGTGTCTTGATGCGGGCTACTGACGGTCTGAACAATGTAGCTCGCTAGCTCGTCTCTAAACTTGTGTTTTGGTCGAATATTGGGTGTTCATGTACCACTTCGGGTAACATGGACTTTGGTGCAACTTTACCACTTGTGCACTTAATAACTTCCCGGTCATTCAAGTCTTTGCCTTCATACTTTCAGGGTAGTTAGGTCTCGTCGAGACCTTTCCATACATATGCCAAACTCATCGATCGGACATCTATAGCCCGAGTTATTCGCGGTACACCGTACCTTACCCTGTTTTTTCCTCAATTGGGTACAAACCTTGGAACACCCATATCGCCCCTTTAGAGACTAGCTGGCACGTTGGCCTCATATAATGATAAGTGCACCTCAACTAGGGCTACTGACGGTCAGAACATTTCAACTTGCTAGCTCGGGCCCACACTTGTGTTTTTCTCGAATATATGGTTCAAGTGTGCCACTTTGGGCACTTTTGGACATTTTGTCCCCACACAACTTTCTTGCCTTGGTAGATAGGGTCTTGTGTTTTTTGGCAAAAAGATGCACCAAGATATGGTCTAACTTTCGTTCTTGTACCGCAAAGCGCTACCTCCAACACCCGAGGAGATAGAAAGTGATTATGTTCGGTATATCGGTCTTCCATGGCCTACTATGGTAAGCCCCTGCAGGTATGCAACCGAAGGTGCTTGGTACATGTATTTGGTGCAATATCGGTGCAAAGTAGGTGTTTCCTTGATCGGGCTATAACTTTCTTGGTTGATGTTGGATTGCTTTACGGTCTTCGGGGGATAGTTAGGGAACATGTTGGCCAACATTTTCTTATTCCTCAGCCTGGCCGTACCTCTTACCGTCTAGGCGGTATTCATGCTCTAAGTTGGAACTTGTGTTCCTTCGGGCAACTTTTCTGACTTTGACGCTTAATAACTTCCGTTCATATGCAGTCTAAGCTCTGCAACTCTCAGGAAAGCTAGTACTACTCATTTCCTTTCCATATCAGTCTTTGGCTTGTCGATCCGATGTCTACAGCCTTAGTTATTCACGTTCCCTGTGAAGGTAGGTTGTTGCCCATTTTCCAGTTCATGTGGTAACATTCCCGGACTTTGCCGGCTTTCTCTTCATGTGGTAACTTGCTTGCTCATGTGGTAACTTGGAAGTGTATTTCTGACAGACCCAATCTGGGACTTAGCCGATTTTTCTCTGCATATTATATGGATCCATCACTAGGCCATCTTGCTTGCTCATGTGGTAACTTGGAAGTGTATTTCTGACAGACCCAATCTGGGACTTAGCCGATTTTTCTCTTCATATCATATGGATCCATCACTAGGCCATCTTGCTTGCTTGTGTGGTAACTTGATAGTGTATGTCTGACAGACCCAATCTGGGACTTAGCCGATTTTTCTCTTCATATCATATGGATCCATCACTAGGCCATCTTGCTTGCTTGTGTGGTAACTTGGAAGTGTATTTCTGACAGACCCAATCTGGGACTTAGCCGATTTTTCTCTTCATATTATATGGATCCTGGACTTAGCCTGTTATTAGGTTATTATATATGGATCCTGGACTTAGCCGATTATTAGGTTATTATATATGGATCCTGGACTTAGCCGATATTTCTCTTCATATAATATGGATCCGGGACTTAGCCAATTTTTCTCTTCATATAATATGGATCCGGGACTTAGCCGATTTTTCTCTTCATATAATATGGATCCGGGACTTAGCCAATTTTTCTCTTCATGTGGTAACGTATGCCAATCGCTCACAAGTCATGGGATAAGGGTACTTGTGTTCTTCCATCTTCTAAGTCCCGCACGGGGACATCGTGATCGCCCCAAGTCCGGAATAGCGCCAAGTCAAGCCCCACGGTGGCCGTGCAGGACCTGTTAGCGGCGGCCCCACTGACAGCACTAATCCGGACTTAGAAATTATATCTTTCTAATCGAACACCACACACGCAACACCACCATACCACCATCTCCTTGCAAGTACCTAAGTACCCGCAACTCCATGGTGAAGGCAATGTCACTCCATCACCAACCTCTTTGCACTGCAAGCACTTGCGTACCCACAACACTCCGAAGAAGGCAACGGCGCGCGATGCTCGACTCCACACACCACACCACACCACACCACCG